>NC_057005.1:0-3009 GCF_000002595.2 Chlamydomonas reinhardtii | reverse complement strand
TCCCTCCCTCCCTCCCTCCCTCCCTCCCTCCCTCCCTCCCTCCCTCCCTCCCTCCCTCCCTCCCTCCCTCCCTCCCTCCCTCCCTCCCTCCCTCCCTCCCTCCCTCCCTCCCTCCCTCCCTCCCTCCCTCTTCCTCAGTGTTTCCCTGTCTGTGTCCCTGTCTTCATCACGCTTGTGCACTTACCAATGCAGGGGAGCAGTGACATACTGAAGTTGGAACGACGCTCCAGCGACAATCATTTGGTCCAGCCCTTCGAGTTCTCTCCAGCTCCGTCGTCGGAGCCAATTTCTACATATGTATGCTGAAATCTGAAGGTGCACATGGCAAACAGCCACGAGCGCGAAAGAGGCAACTGAAGTGCAGAAATTTGACTCGTTTGACAGCTGCAACTTGTAAGGCTTTTTTCATTTAAGATGTTTATACTGCATGCCTCGACTAGAGAATGTTGTCTATTCGACACTTTGACTGCCACCTTGATCGCGGAAGTTCGTCGGCGAGCTGGTGAGCGAGCGACCGCGTAGACCGCGGCGATCAGGCAACCAACACCAGCTGGTGGGAGCATTTAAGCGACGTATATTTCTCGATGATCCAATCTTTATCTATTGCATTTAACAGCGCCCTGGAAGACAGCCTGTAAAAGAAAATAAATGTTTGCTCTCACCACCAGGGGCCACGTGAGTGAGTGCAGCAGTCCAGCCACGCAGCCGTTTGGCACAGCTATTGCTTATATACATATAGCGGCTGCCGTTCTATGGTTGGCGCAAGCTGGAGCTTGCTGGAGTGGAGCGGTTGCCAACTTGGCGCCACCGGTGTGGTCGGCAGGCGCACCAGGCATTCGGGTCTGGACATGCCAATGTGCTGTGGCTGCTTCTGCTTGCACTCCCAAAGCCCATCACTAACATATGGTGTGACTAGACTGTCCTTAGCATGGCAGCACATTACTTGACAGCCAGCATGATACCTGAACCCTGGGAGAGGGGAGGCAAGCCAGGGGCACTTGTTGTGATGTGCAGAGCCATATGGGGCCCTGCAAGTGCTGGCACCACTGCGCTCAGCTGGTGGTTACATTACAAACAGGTCAGGCAACATGTGCATACATGAATGTGGAAGAGTCTTGCACATGGGTGAGCAAGGCAGGCAGGCTGGATTGGGCAACACGGGCCCCGGTGTGGGGCCAAGGGGAATGAGCGGCATAGGCTTGCTTCTGTGCAATCTGTAAGCCTGCAACACAGCACAACACAGTATACAGCTGCATCTGAGCAAATGGCAATCCACAGTGGTGCAAGTATGCAGGGCTTTGGAAGTTGCATCCGTTCATTCCCACGTGCTTGTGCTCTCAAGGCTGTGACAAGGAAGCACGCAAAGTCATTGCTATGTGCCCAAACCTCATCATGGTCACCCACAAGGGGTTCAAACAATCATTCTAGTTATAATAAGCTGAACTATGCTATGCAAATCATTACTGACATGTCACTCTTTCCAAACCCTGCAAAACCCCTTAAAACCCTGATTTAGGCCACCCTGCGCCAGGGGCCACGTGAGTGAGTGCAGCAGTCCAGCCACGCAGCCGTTTGGCACAGCTATTGCTTATATACATATAGCGGCTGCCGTTCTATGGTTGGCGCAAGCTGGAGCTTGCTGGAGTGGAGCGGTTGCCAACTTGGCGCCACCGGTGTGGTCGGCAGGCACACCAGGCATTCGGGTCTGGACATGCCAATGTGCTGTGGCTGCTTCTGCTTGCACTCCCAAAGCCCATCACTAACATATGGTGTGACTAGACTGTCCTTAGCATGGCAGCACATTACTTGACAGCCAGCATGATACCTGAACCCTGGGAGAGGGGAGGCAAGCCAGGGGCACTTGTTGTGATGTGCAGAGCCATATGGGGCCCTGCAAGTGCTGGCACCACTGCGCTCAGCTGGTGGTTACATTACAAACAGGTCAGGCAACATGTGCATACATGAATGTGGAAGAGTCTTGCACATGGGTGAGCAAGGCAGGCAGGCTGGATTGGGCAACACGGGCCCCGGTGTGGGGCCAAGGGGAATGAGCGGCATAGGCTTGCTTCTGTGCAATCTGTAAGCCTGCAACACAGCACAACACAGTATACAGCTGCATCTGAGCAAATGGCAATCCACAGTGGTGCAAGTATGCAGGGCTTTGGAAGTTGCATCCGTTCATTCCCACGTGCTTGTGCTCTCAAGGCTGTGACAAGGAAGCACGCAAAGTCATTGCTATGTGCCCAAACCTCATCATGGTCACCCACAAGGGGTTCAAACAATCATTCTAGTTATAATAAGCTGAACTATGCTATGCAAATCATTACTGACATGTCACTCTTTCCAAACCCTGCAAAACCCCTTAAAACCCTGATTTAGGGTTTTAGGTTTTTAGGGTTCTAGGTTTTTAGGGTTTAGGGTTTTAGGGTTTAGGGTTTTAGGGTTTTAGGGTTTTAGGTTTTTTAGGGTTTTAGGGTTTTAGGGTTTTAGGGTTTTAGGGTTTTAGGGTTTTAGGGTTTTAGGGTTTTAGGGTTTTAGGGTTTTAGGGTTTTAGGGTTTTAGGGTTTTAGGGTTTTAGGGTTTTAGGGTTTTAGGGTTTTAGGGTTTTAGGGTTTTAGGGTTTTAGGGTTTTAGGGTTTTAGGGTTTTAGGGTTTTAGGGTTTTAGGGTTTTAGGGTTTTAGGGTTTTAGGGTTTTAGGGTTTTAGGGTTTTAGGGTTTTAGGGTTTTAGGGTTTTAGGGTTTTAGGGTTTTAGGGTTTTAGGGTTTTAGGGTTTTAGGGTTTTAGGGTTTTAGGGTTTTAGGGTTTTAGGGTTTTAGGGTTTTAGGGTTTTAGGGTTTTTAGGGTTTTAGGGTTTTAGGGTTTTAGGGTTTTAGGGTTTTAGGGTTTTAGGGTTTTAGGGTTTTAGGGTTTTAGGGTTTTAGGGTTTTAGGGTTTTAGGGTTTTAGGGTTTTAGGGTTTTAGGGTTTTAGGGTTTTAGGGTTTTAGGGTTTTAGGGTTTTAGGGTTTT